>NC_074685.1:34631134-34673634 GCF_029448725.1 Salvelinus fontinalis
AATGATTAACTGACTTGAGTTATATCGCTGCTCAGATTATCTTTTACTTATTTTGTGTACACTAATTTAAATTTGATTCATTATAATGTAACATAGAAGTGGTCCATACCAGCAGTAAAAGGGAGAAACATTTTTGTTTTTTAAATAAGAGAGAATATATATATTTGAATGATGATGCGCAATTTCTAGGAATTTCTGAGTAATCAAGCCACAATACATGTCCTACTATTGTAGCATTGGAGTGTTTTAATAGCATTTATATGACAAATTATGTTTGGTAAAAAGAATACCGGACATTTATTGCTTTCTGTTTCTTGTCTCAAAAGCAAAAACTAATTCAGAAGACTGGAAGTGGAGCTCAAATCTTTTTCTTCAGGTATCTGGCGCCATCTAGAGGAAAAGAGACATGAATACCAGTAAACGCTAGTACATCTTGTCTTTAAAACGCTTTACTTGCCACAAAGAACACAAATGATTCAATGTGTTACACTTACATAAGGTTGAAGGGGCCAGTAGGTCCAAGGCTACATGATCATTTATGACCTCACTACAGTTTTGACAGCACTACCATAAATTCAAGGCAAGGCATCATTTACACCAGTCTCTTATTTGAGCAGCTCTTTCAGTACCCGCTGATGTGTGCAAGGGACCTTGTAATAGGCTATTTGGCTGTAGCTCAAAGGTTTAATAGACACACTCCGGTGTGTGTGTGTGTGTGGGTGGGTGAGATCATTCCTATCGGAAAATAAATAGCTGTGCTGTGAAACGTGGACAGACTCATGCTTGTACCTGAGCTCAGAAGATCCCCTGCTCCTTCCTTAGATCTATGTCTCTCTTCAGCTGACAGGTAGAGCAGACCCTACACCACAAGATGGAGCAGAAGTCCCCAAACAAGGAGCCCTGGACACCAAACCGAACAAGACAGTTAGTGCAGAAGGGAGGCAAGGAGAGCCTCATACATCTGCGCCTGTCCCTCTGGTTAGAATGTTTCATGTGACCGAGTAACAGTTATAGAGCCTCATATAACTATATTGCTGCAGTATATGAAAGGAACTCACCTTAATGTTGTATCTGGTACGGTACATGGTGCGCATGGCCATGGTTGGCCCACACAGACAACACTCATCCATATCACTGGCGATAGAACAGCCCAGACAAGGGAAGCACCACCAACCATAACAGCCTGAGAGAGAGAGAACGTACGGTAGAAGTACCTTATACTGTTACTACCTCTCAGTCCAAGAGAAGGAGAAAGCAAATTTAAAAAAGTACATTCTGCTCGCTCAGTCGTGGATGAAATGAAGAAAAAATACTGGAGGTACAAAAGATATACAGCCATTTAGTTAAATAGGAATTTCTGTCCTCTTACATGTCCCACAGTCACTGAAGACGTCGCAGAGGCCAGTCTGGAAGTCTGATGGATGGTAGCTCCCTGGCTGTCTAGTTACGGCAGCCATGGTCTCTCTATGGAAGATAACATGGCTCAGGTCATCATTAAGTACAACCTAAACAATGGCTCTTAGCTGTTCTGTTCCTTATTGTTCCGAAATGGTTCCTACATTGTGGTACTATTACCGTGTTCTCAGTTCTCTGCACCATGCAAGAAAAGCTACCAGTAGCCCAAGCAAAATGTCAAACCCATGGAAAATTCATGCATATTTATCATGAAAACATGATAAAACCTGACTCGTGAACAATTCCTGTCAAAACAGTTTCTATAGTTATTACTTCACCTACAAACAGGATTTCCAGTCTTGTGATAACTTATTGTGAAATAAATCTCACCGGTATGATGTAGTTGAGCTGAATGATAGTAATGTACAGAAGAAGAGGCGAGAATCCTCGGTGGCGGCAGGTGGAGAACTGAGGGAGGGTACTGGAAAGGAACATAATTATATACTGTTTCAGGACAGGGGATTGACATGGCCATATACTTTACAGCCACTAAGAGTAGGGACTAACTACCAATAGAAAACTTTATTACACGAAGAAGCACAAACAAGGAAATGAACATGCAGTTTTGCATGTGTAGAAAACATTCTGAAAATGATTTTATTATGTTGGCTTGTCCATAAGGGAGGTGAACCACAATCACTTTGTGAATATGAAGATGAAAATCTCTTGTACATTAATTCCATGGCTCTATACCTCATAACTAAATTCAATTTGAGACATATATACACATGTATAGAGCCTATATAGGCATGAGGTCAAGCACCAGTTTAAGGCCCAAAAAGTAAAGGGGGCTTATCTTACAAACTGATAATAATAATAATGAATCCCCGTATTCATCTTTGAGTGACAATTATGAGCTGTTAACGCCAAAGTTCAAAGTTTTCCATGAATGGCTACTGCACCCCATGTGATGGTGTCTGTGATAAACATTTGGATTTGGTAGTATTGGTAAAAAAAAAATATATATATATATATATCATTTTACTTAATGAAAGATACTTTGAACAAGTAGTTCACTACATCCAAACTACTTCATGAAAAAGTCTCATATCTAAATCTGAAATGTCACAGACTACAAAATGCACGACAGATCATTCTGGGGTCAAATGTTAACGAAATTTGTTATTTAGCCTATTAAACACAAAAGTGAGAATTAGGCAGGTCTGATGCCGAATAGGAAAATGATTGCCTACTTCACCATTTTTTTATTTTCCTTTAGCAAAAAAGTAGTATGTAGTTCCAGTAGTTAGCTACACCTCTACACGGCAAAAAAAGGAATTAACTATTGAAAACGCTACCAAACTTTGAACTGAGTTCAACTACCACTACTCGAAAATGGAGGTAAGTTACTAGTTGAACTACATGACTCCCCAACACTGGGGTTAATCCAACTTACCATGGTAACATATCTACCATGAGCATAGTAATTAAAAAAAATAATTACATATATACACTGCTCAAAAAAATAAAGGGAACACTTAATTAAACAACACAATGTAACTCCAAGTCAATCACACTTCTGTGAAATCAAACTGTCCACGTAGGAAGCAACACTGATTGACAATAAATTTCACATGCTGTTGTGCAAATGGAATAGACAAAAGGTGGAAATTATAGGCAATTAGCAAGACATCCCCAATAAAGGAATGGTTCTGCAGGTGGTGACCACAGACCACTTCTCAGTTCCTATGCTTCCTGGCTGATGTTTTGGTCACTTTTGAATGCTGGCGGTGCTTTCACTCTAGTGGTAGCAGGAGACGCAGTCTACAACCCACACAAGTGGCTCAGGTAGTGCAGCTCATCCAGGATGGCACATCAATGCGAGCTGTGGCGAGAAGGTTTGCTGTGTCTGTCAGCGTAGTGTTCAGAGCATGGAGGCGCTACCAGGAGACAGGCCAGTACATCAGGAGATGTGGAGGAGGCCGTAGGAGGGCAACAACCCAGCAGCAGGACCGCTACCTCCGCCTTTGTGCAAGGAGGAGCACTGCCAGAGGGCTGCAAAATGACCTCCAGCAGGCCACAAATGTGCATGTGTCAGCATATGGTCTCACAAGGGGTCTGAGGATCTCATCTCGGTACCTAATGGCAGTCAGGCTACCTCTGGCGAGCACATGGAGGGCTGTGCGGCCCCACAAAGAAATGCCACCCCACACCATGACTGACCCATCGCCAAACCGGTCATGCTGGAGGATGTTGCAGGCAGCAGAACGTTCTCCATGGCGTCTCCAGTCTCTGTCACGTCTGTCACATGTGCTCATGTGCTCAGTGTGAACCTGCTTTCATCTGTGAAGAGCACAGGGCGCCAGTGGCGAATTTGCCAATCTTGGTGTTCTCTGGCAAATGCCAAATGTCCTGCACGGTGTTGGGCTGTAAGCACAACCCCCACCTGTGGAGGTCGGGCCCTCATACCACCCTCATGGAGTCTGTTTCTGACCGTTTGAGCAGACACATGCACATTTGTGGCCTGCTGGAGGTCATTTTGCAGGGCTCTGGCAGTGCTCCTCCTGCTCCTTCTTGCACAAAGGTGGAGGTAGCGGTCCTGCTGCTGGGTTGTTGCCCTCCTACGGCCTCATTACGTCTCCTGATGTACTGGCCTGTCTCCTGGTAGCGCCTCCATGCTCTGAACACTACGCTGACAGACACAGCAAACCTTCTCGCCACAGCTCGCATTGATGTGCCATCCTGGGTGAGCTGCACTACCTGAGCCACTTGTGTGGGTTGTAGACTCCGTCTCATGCTACCACTAGAGTGAAAGCACCGCCAGCATTCAAAAGGGACCAAAACATCAGCCAGGAAGCATAGGAACTGAGAAGTGGTCTGTGGTCACCACCTGCAGAACCACTCCTTTATTGGGGATGTCTTGCTAGTTGCCTATAATTTCCACCTTTTGTCTATTCCATTTGCACAACAGCATGTGAAATGTATTGTCAATCAGTGTTGCTTCCTAAGTGGACAGTTTGATTTCACAGAAGTGTGATTGACTTGGAGTTACATTGTGTTGTTTAAGTGTTCCCTTTATTTTTTTGAGCAGTGTATATATATATATATATATATATATATATATATATATATATATATACACTCTCATTACAGGTGTGTGTGAGAGAGAGAGGGAACAAAAGAGGGGGTGGAAGGGATTCTGTTTGCATACATTTTGCTTGAGAGGGGTTTTACAGGTGTATGCTACGCTACCATCCTCTTGCGTCAACAATGGTGTTTCAAAGGTCAACATACAGTAAAATATGATGTTCGATTGTCACATACACCAGCTAGTTGCAGTGAAATGTGTTGTTTTACAGTGCCTTGCGCAAGGCAGTACAACCAAATAAATGATATGTCATATGTTTACTAAAGACTTAATGGTTTTGTGTTTTCATATTTGTTTTTATTTCTATTCGTTTTAAGATTTTTATTTGAAATAAAAGGAAAATAAAAAGTTATTGGTCACATAGATACATTTAGCAGATGGTATTGCGGGTGTCGCGTAATGCTTGTGTTCCTAGCTCTAACAGTGCAGTGCATCTAACAATTCACAAAAATACACACATCTAAAAGTACAATCATGGAATTAATAAATATACAGTGCATTCGGGAAAGTATTCAGAACCCTTCCCCTTTTCCACATTTTGTTACATTACAGCCTTATTCTAAAATGTATTAAATCACATTTTCCTCATCAATCTACACATAATAACCCACAATGACAAAGTGATAACAGATTTTTTACATTTGAGCAAATGTGTGTATATATACAAACTCAGCAAAAGAAAATGTCCTCTCACTGTCAACTGCATTTATTTTCAGTAAACTTAACATGTGTAAATATTTGTATGAACATACGATTCAACAACTGAGACATAAACTAAACAAGTTCCACAGACATGTGACTAACAGAAATTGAATAATGTGTCCCTGAACAAAGGGGGGGAGGGGGGGGTCAAAATCAAAAGTAACAGTCAATACCTTGTGTGGCCACCAGTTGCATTAAGTACTGCAGTGCATCTCCTCCTCATGGACTGCACCAGATTTACCAGTTCTTGCTGTGAGATGTTACCCCACTCTGCTGCTTGTAGAAACAGTATCTTGTTGAGTTTACATTTAAATGATAAAGTCAATGGTTATGTTCAAGATGATCAAAACCGCAATGTTTCATGGGTAAATTTCGACTGATCTTCAAATACTAATGAGTTGTTATTTATGATGCAAGGTGACTTGTAGGTCAGTCAGTCAGCAGTCGCCTGCAGTCGTTGTGATGCTCCCAAACACGTCCATTCTCAATGTGACATGCCAGATTCAGAAGCTTGAAATCCTGATTAGAAAAAAAAAGTCAAACCCAATTAGATTTTTGCCCACCCAAAACTTAAACTGAACATCATTCATGATTTATTTTATTTTAGTTCGTTTTGAAGTCAAATATAATAGTTTCAGTCTATTTTAGTTTTTCAAACAGGTTTATTAATTATTTCATTTCAGTTTATTAAATCGTTTATTCAAACCACCTCTCAGACCCACATCAAATACCACAATTAATAAGACAATAAGTACAGGTGAAATAAAGAGGACAAGATGAGTTTCTGAGATTAAGAAAAATACAGTTCTTTATCATTTATTACTACAGTTGATAATGGCTCAAAGTTGCTATATAGTTTTTGAACACAAGAAGGCGCTACAATCCTTCAAATAGTGCTGTGTTCATCGTCAGAGTGATTCTCCTTAAGTAGGTTACACACTACATTCTACAAAATTGCAGCTTTGCTTATTTGACTCATCTCATTTTTCCCTAGGCCAACTCAGTCACTGGTGCATTTCAGCAACAGCACTGGAGCAAATAATTGTTTTACTAGGTAGACAATATACGTTTATTTAAACCATATCTATTATTCCATAACAAGAATAAATGCAGGATATTGTTAGCTTTGTCAAAAAATTACGCCTGTAGAGATGTACATATTGTACACTATAGATGGTATACCATAAGAGGCCAAGGTCTAGGGCAGACTATTAAAGTTGACCAATTGTACAACTTTAAGTTAGCTGGGTCGCCTAATAACCAAACATCCACAGAAAAATAATGTTTTTCTACACCTGTGTATAACTTCGTTGCAATAGACACTTTAAAGTATGCCAAACTTTTTTATACTGTGATAGTTGGCAAAAAAAAAACAGGTTCTGGAAAAGAGAAGTACCTGCAAACTATTTGTACCCCCCCCCCCCCCCCCCCCCCCCCACGTGATATTAGATCGGAACATGCGCACAGCTGATGTTAGAATACGCACATCTGCAATGACGTCAGCTGAACCTCCCAGCCTGAAAAAGCTGCCAATTTGAAGCAGCTCAGAACTTGGCTATGGTTCCAGACCGGGTATACTGTATTAAAGGGTGCTACTTCAACTAAATTTAGCTGTGTTGCATACACTGTCCTAGATGTAGACTATTTGTTATTATTGTGCAGCATACTACCTGCGTTATCTAAAATAACAACTCAGATAACACACCAAGTCTATTTTAAAGAGGACAATTGAGCTATGAATTAGGTATCCTTATTTTGGAGTTAGTTTAAAAGTTATTCTTGGGGATAGACTTTTCTGCTAAGACATTTATGTTCCTCTGTTTTCTCTCTCATGGGGATATAGAGAATGGCATAAACCGAAAAGTGATGGACAGAGGAGAGAAGTCATCTGGCTACTACGGAATTTCAGCGCAGTCTATTGTCTGCACTCTGTAACGTTACTCTACACTCCACCGTTGGGCTTTGCCGCTGACAATGAAGATGAGGACGGTAACTATCTGCTTGTAGTCTATCAGCACTCCATAGACACAACTAGAGAATGCTGTGTGTCTCTCATGGGCTTTTAACGGAGCCGCCGCAGATCCATTTTCTTTCAAATATGTAGGCTAACCATCTTCTTCTTTTTTAACAGAAAATGCAATGATTTATCTTTCACATTGTAGCGTACATCTTTTGGAAAACCTATTTTGTGATTTTAACTAAATTACAACTAGATGAAACGTGAAAAAGTACAACCCAATAGGCACTTGGAATTCTTCACACATACAGTGTTTGGTGAGTAAATGTTGGTTAAAGTTGGATCCACTATTTCTTCCAGCGTTTATAGAAAAATCACGTGTCTCTTAAAACTGGTTTGATGTCTAAGCACTTGGCACAGCCAACTTTCTCTGCACTGTTACATTTGTAACTCACTAAAACAGGTCCACATCTGCAAGAACGGTCCGTCTCTGTCTGTGTGTTAAGGCGTCAAACAAACCCATATGATTTGAGCGAGATAGTGTCTGTCATTTCTAGAATAGCTAACAATAATTATCCCCGGCGTTTTCATTCTTTTTGTAATCCCTAGCATAGGAACGGTGTTGAACTGTTGGTAGAATATTCCAGTTGTAGTTGAATTACACATCCTCCTAGATTAACTTGAAAGGAGCAGTGAACGTTTTTTATTTCAGTCGGTCGGTCGGTCGTGTAGTCTGATGTATTCGGGCTGGGTGCCAAATGTCTGGGTCAGACGGAGTGGCCAAGTAGATGTAGCGCTGCCGTCTGGATATGTGCCGCTAGATGTTCATTATATAGAGCTTACAGAAGGTGCAACACGCCGCTTCCAACACTGGATTCTAGCCACAGATAGATAACCACCCATACTGTCTTTACGCACATCCGATAGATCAGAGGTGATTACTGGAATTTACGCGTTTTCACTTGGACATAAACTTGGAACCTCGCCTGGACTTGGTTTTAAAAGTATTACATGCCGTTTATGAGCTGTGTGAGTGAGTGACCCTCTCTTTCTCGAAGAATATCCGGTAAGTGGTTTGAAATATAGAACAAGTGATTGATTTATTCATTCATTGATGGATAGGTTCAATGATAAATGTGTGTGTTGTTACACTATTATAACACCTTTATTTCTGCGTTGTTACACACGCACGCACATACAGAGGGCTTGCTGAGAGCAACGTTAATCTTTTGATTTGCTCCTGGCTGCAGAGAAAGTCAGTGGGAGAGAGATGCCTAAACCTGTTATAGAGACAGGTGCTGTGTTGACTGAGGAGGCTGGCGGACATCGAAGCACAGGCTGCTTTTGTACTTGATCATCGTGTTGTTGTTGTGACTTGCTGTGGAATATCTGAAAGACTGACTTCTCCTTAGGCTGTGGAGATGGTATGGTGTCACAAACACCGTTATCCACATGCATGTTGACGTTTATTGTCACGAGTCTTGCCCTGGAGGCAGCACTGAGCGATTTCCCGTTAGTTAAGTCAGCTGCGAAGTCAAAATGGGCTATATTTAAAATATTAATGAACACAAAAATGTGCTTAATTTAAGGTTAAGGTTAGCAGTGTGGTTAGGGTTAAGGTTCAGGTTCGGTTTAAAATCAGATTGTATGACTTTGTGGCCGTGCCAGCTAGCGACCACTTTGCAGAGCTGCCCCCAGAACAAGATTCATGACGAAAAACGCTATCCTGCTAACCACAAACCATGGCATGCTGGGTAAGCAGGCTACAGGAGGAGGGTATTTCTGTCATGGAGTGTACTGTTGGTGAATATGCTGTGCAGTCGTTTGGCATCATCTTTTTCCATGGCTAATTGTAATTTGCAGATTAGAAGTTTAGCCTATGTAGTAAGTACACTCTTAGAAAAAAGGGTTCCAAAAGGGTTATTTGGCTGTCCCGATTCGAGAACCTTTTTCCCCCAGGTAGAATGCTTTTTGGTTCCAAATAGAATGCTTTTTGGTTCCAGGTAGAACTCTTTTGGGTTCCATGTATAACCCTCTGTGGAAAGGGTTCTACATGGAACCCAAAAGGGTTTATCAAAGGGTTCTCCTAGGGACACCCAAAAAACCCTTTTAGGTTCTAGATTTTTCTAAGATTGTAGACTAGTTGTTTTGTAGCAGGTATGCTTATTGAACTATGATGTATTCACAGGTATGCAGATGGATTGGTCAAGACAAGCTTCCAATATAGATCTAGATCTATAGATCTGCTGCTGTGGGCGTGCTTGAAGTGACTGACTGACTGATCTACCGATGGATTCTAGCATCACCACCTTCCATGATGAGTGGCTGACATGAGCTCCAAGGGAAACGCCAGTGAGGTCTGGAAGTGTCTGCTGCCCTCAGGAGGAATCTGAGTGTCTCAGAGACGTTCTCTGGATGAGACCTGGATGAGACAAGAAGAGAAGAAGAAGTAGTGAGAACATTCCCCCCCACAGAGGACCCAAACCATGGGTTTGGCACGCCGGACTGAACGTGTGTTCCTAGCCCGTCAGTAGCACCACCACCCCCCTCACCCCTCCTCCCCCCAACCCCATGTCAGACCGTTCTCTGAATGATGGAAATTTTGCGGAAGACGCTGACTTGTATATTGATATTGGGCCTGGTGGTGGTCATGGCTTCCTCTGAATTTCAAAGACTTTCGCACAACTCACAAGGTAGGACTGCTCATTGCTTAATTGTACATCTTAACTTGCTTGATTGCAGCCAAGGTGCTAGAACTGCTCTCCTTGAGAGAAACGGATTTGTCCTCCCGGTGAGGCAGGTGTATGCTTGGTTGCTGCTCATGGTCAGTGGTCAGTCAGTGAGACATCTGTAACATCTGGTGGCCCTGGCCTGACTGTTATTCTAGAGGGATGAACCCACTGTAGAGCACAACCTGCTAGCTCTGGAACACTGTGAGGTCATGTCTGTCCTGTCTGTCTGAGTTCCACCATAGGAACTCTACACTATATGAGTTTTACTATCTGTAGTGTGTAGTCCTGTTATATTCTGTAATGGCTGGAGGACCCCCATTGTCTTAAATATGTCACTTCCTACTGTAGTGTATCAATGTTCTTACTCAGATTCACATTCTGTGTTCATTTTTCTCTTCCTCATTCTTTCCTCCTTGTACACCCCTCCTCCAATGGCTCATCTCTCCCCATCTGTTCTTTTCTGTAAAAGTGGAGTACCTGTCCTACCTGCAGCACTACCAGCTGACTGTGCCGATGCAGGTGGACGAGAATGGGGACTTCCTCAGCTACACTGTGAAACACCACCGGCCCGGTCGCAGGAGACGAACCGCCGACCCAACCAGCACCACCGTCGGCCCAGAGTCAACCGACCACGTCGAACAGGACCCGGCCCAGACCCGAGTCTTCTACAGACTGTCTGCTTACGGAAAGCACTTTCACTTAAACTTGACCCTCAACCCCCAGCTGGTGTCCAAACATTTCACAGTGGAGTACTGGGGGAGAGAGGGCCTGGAGTGGAGACATGACATGGTGGAGAACTGCCACTATGTAGGATACCTGCAGGATCAGTACAGCTCCACCAGAGTAGCACTCAGTAACTGTAAGGGCTTGGTGAGTACCATGGGATTCTGGAGTTGATGTGTTTGGTTTGGGTGTGTGTTGGAAGGAAGCTACTGTAGCCAATCAGGGTATTGAAATGTGTGATGGAGGGATGGAAAAGAGGACAACATGATCTGTCTGTTTCCAAGTAGAACACCCACCACCACTCTACTCCCCTTTATGGGTTTCTGTGACTTTTGTTTAGAGTATGTCTGAATGTATTTGTGGATATTTGAGTGTGTTTGAATATTCTTTGAGTACTTAAGGATCTGTTTTGTGAGGAGGCCAGGAGGCCCCCATTGACCAGTCACAGAGAGTTAATACTATGCCTTCTCTTTGCTCTGGCTACCTCAGACAAACCCTCAGCTCTACTGTCACAGGATTAGACAGAGTGGAGTTTGCTAAATAGCATGTTGGCCTCCTTCCACCTGGCACAGTGCCGCTTAGGATAGGGCATAGTAGGTTAAGGCTAATGGGGAAGCTCTCTACAGCAGGGGTTCTTAGACTTTTTCAGCCTGGGAAAATTGAGAAATTCTCTGTTTTCCTGGGACCCAAGGTCATAAAAACATGATCCCTTTTGGGGTCCTAAGCAAGATTTGGTTGACAGTAGAGAAAGAAATTGAAGTTTTAACTTTAATTGTGTCATGTTAGTGATTGGAGACAGGCGCAGGAATACGTAATAGGGGTTTTTATTTTCTCCACCCAAACAAAAGAGCAAGGTGTAAACTTCTAAATAATACACGGGACGAGACCCGTAAAACAAGTGCACAAATACACGTATCATGGAAGCCGATACAACAGCACAGGTACTCCAGGACCAACGGACATGGTAACAATAACCGACAAGGACAATGGGGAACAGAGGGCACATATATAACGTACTAATCAGGGGGAATGGGAACCAGGTGTGCGTAATAAGACAAGACAGTCCGGGGTTGGTGGTAATGAATCCAGTTCAGTGATGCCTATAAGGCCGGTGACGTAGACCTCCGGAGCTGGTGAACGGAATTAGCAGCAGTACCGGGGCGATCCGGTGACAGTACCCCCCGACACACTGCACCAGCAGCGGGATGACCACAGGGAACGGGGACGACCACAGGGACGCAGTGCGGGTTGGTCTGGGCGCCGTTGGTGAGAATCCCTGGTCAGCGAAGCGTCCAGGCTGTCCACCGCAGGAACCCAGCATCGCTTCTCTGGTGCGTACCCCTACCAGTCGATGAGGTACTGGAGACGCCCCGCACGACGCCTCGAATCCAGGAATTCACGGAAGGAGTACGCCGGACCTCCCTCGATCTCCAGAGGAGGAGGCCGGGCGTCACTGTGTCCAGCGAGGGGACCAGGCACCCCTGGCCTGAGAAGAGAAACATGAAAAGTCAGGTTAATGCGGGAATCAGCAGGGAGTTGCAAATGGTACGTTACCTCATTAACCCTCCTCAAGAATTTAAACGATCCCACAAACTGCGGGCTCAGCTTCCAGCAGGGCAGGCGGAGGGGCAGGTTCTGGGTGGAGAGCCAGACAGGCGCCTCACTGCGGAGGTGGTCGGCCTGTTCCTTGTGCCGACGCACAGAGACAAGTGTGCGCTGTCCAACTAAGCCGCTGGGGAGTTGAGAAGGGGTAAAGTATAACTGAACTTGACGGTGGCTTTATTCAGAGTTCGATAATCAATGTAGGGGCGCTGTCCCCAATCGTTCTTTTTAACAAAAAAGAAGCTTGAGGAGGCTGGTGATGTAGAGGGGCGGATAAAACCCTGCTGGAGGCTCTCCTGTATATAGGTCTCCATGGCCTCTGTCTCGACATAGGAGAGGGGATAGACGTGTCCTCTCGGGAGGGCTGCGTCAGACAGCAGGTCAATGGCACAGTCCCAGGGGCGATGAGGAGGCCGGAATGTAGCCTGGGTCTTAGAGAAAACCTGGGGCAGATCCTGGTATTCCTTCGGTAACTCCACTTGAGGGGCGTGGTCTGGACTTTCCACCGTAGTGGTGTTGACAGACACCACGAGACACCTCCCCTGACACTCCTGCAACCAACCCGGCAGTCTCCTCTTGGACCAGGAAATAACAGGGTTATGCCATCTCAACCAGGGAGACCTAAAACAACGGGCTGTGTGGGAGTGTCTATAATCAAAAATGTGATGTGTTCTAAATGAGTGTCATGGTCAGCAGAGAAATGGGAACAGTGATGTGATGTACGAGCCCTGTCCCTATTGGACGATTATCCAGGGCTCGAACCAGAATGGGTGACTGTAGGGGAACCAAAGGAATGTGTAATGCGCTATCTAAAAGATTCCCGGCAGCTCCGGAATCAATCAGAGCTAATGGGAGTGAGGGGATAGGGTATTCAGGGATTTTAATTGGAAAACACACTGGTTGAGTTGACAGAAAAGGAGGGGAGATCTTGCATCCTACCTGGGTTGGAGCAGGATAATTCCATGGCTTCTCAACTCCTCGCCTATTTGTGGATCGAGTGCAGGTCGGGGAGAAATGACCCCTTTCCCCACAATAGGAGCAGAGGCCCAGATTCCTCCTTCTCCTACGCTCACGAGGACTGTCTCTTCAGACTCGGCAGCTCTATGGACAGCGTGCTGGCAACTATCCTGCGTTTGGAGGGGAATGTGCAGTCCCTCCAGTCTCCAGCACAAGTTGCAGCACCAGCCCCCACACCATGACCTGCCTCAGTCCCATCTGATCCGTCCCGCGGAATACCCCTGTCCCTCCCGGAGCGCTTTGATGGCGCACCAGAGAGATGCAAGGAATTCCTTCTGCAATGCGACCGGTACCTCTCCGGGAGAGACATGGTTGCCACCGTCATCTCGGTACTGACCGGACGGGCCCTGAACTGGGGAGCCGTGGTCTGGGAAACGGCTAGACCCGAGGTCGAGTCCAACGAGCGCTCCACCTCCATCGGCTCTGGCCACGGAGCAGGTGTAACCATG
This sequence comes from Salvelinus fontinalis, assembly GCF_029448725.1. Lineage (NCBI taxonomy): Eukaryota > Metazoa > Chordata > Actinopteri > Salmoniformes > Salmonidae > Salvelinus > Salvelinus fontinalis. The sequence goes on from NC_074685.1 coordinate 34,644,860, forward strand.
GGCTCCGGATTCCGCGCAGGTCTTCGCCGGGGTCGCAGGAGGTCCAAATGAATCGCCATGCTGATGAGCTGGTCGAGTGACAGGTTGTCATCACGGCAGGCTAATTCCAATAACCGACAAGGACAATGGGGAACAGAGGGCACATATATAACATACTAATCAGGGGGAATGGGAACCAGGTGTGCGTAATGAGACAAGACAGTCCGGGGTTGGTGGTAATGAATCCAGTTCAGTGACGCCTAGAAGGACGGTGACGTAGACCTCCGGAGCTGATGAACGGAATTAGCAGCAGTACCGGGGGTGTGACGACCCTCCCACTCTGTCTACCGTTTTCTCTCTCTTTGCTCTTGTTTCCTTATTAGGATGCCGGTGGGCGGAGTTGGGAGGGTCGTCAGCTACATGGGAAACACCTGGGCCCACTCTCCCAGGATAAATACACCACTTCCCCATTCATGCAGGGAGACTCTCTCCATGCAGACACCTTTATATATTTTGTTGTGGTTTTTTGTGACTTTTTGGTTGTTTGCTTTAGCACCTTTCAACACACCGCATTATCACATTCATGCATGCCACAACACTCACTTACACTACTGATTACTGATTACACACACCATTGTTAATGGCATTTAGGTTACTTTATTTAATAAATATATTTTGTTACTCCTTATCTCCACGTTGTCTCCCTTTTGTTACGGGCTCTGAGCCGGTTCGTGACAAGGGCCTCCTGCAATTCTAAACACTTTGCCATGGGGCTCATTTTTGTTGTTGCTCTTTTACAGCAAATACTTTGCAATTCTACCCATTTTGCCATGGGGTGGAGAGAAATCTTAGCAGATTTAAAGCAAATTTCCTTAAATTCTACACATTTTGCCATGACTAATGCCATGTTAATATGATATCTGAGTGAGAGTGACTAACAAAATCAATGGGGGCGCCCCAAATTGCATCTGGCATATTCTACTCTTCTAACTCTAAACAGTAAGTTTTGACCTCCTCTGAGTTCCTAGAAATACATTTTTTTACTCTGACATGTCGCCACGCCCCGTTAACATGTCGTCGCGACGCATACTTTAAGAAAGGCTGCTTTACTGGATCATCAGAGCTTTAGTCACAACCAGCCAGCCAGTCCACCCACTATAAAGAACCAACCAGGTTCCGGTTTCCTGAGATAAACTAGTACCCAGTCCCAAATCAACCCCTAGCCACTAATAAACCCCTAGGTATTTCTTGTAGTTCTGAAGGGGTTGGGTGAGTGTAGGTAGGTAATATAGCTCAACATCGCCCTGGGCTAGTACTCATCTGATAGTGTCAGATCTATGAGAAGTGTATGTTTGGAGGTTAGGGGTCAGACTAGGGGGTTTTGAACTGGAGTTTCTCCAGCGAAATAAGAAAGAAAGCGAATGTGTTGCTTTAACGAAGCGGCTAATCATCAAAGCTGAGGTATTGGTCCTCAGGCTGTTGATCTTAGACTGACGGACTGGCCAGACTGTCTTCGTTAAAACTCACTGTTGGAAGCGATTGGAAAAACTCTTATCCCCCCTCATTTACTTTGAAACGTCTCAGAACAAGGAGAAAGCCCTGTTCCTCTGTGCCAATCGCAATCATTTGGAGAAAAACATGTATTGCCATTGTTGCGGCCAAATGTACTGGCAGCCCCACAGCTCCAGTATCATAAATTGAATTAGTATTAGGTCTGTTTCGCCTCATACCGTTTTAATAGTACCAAAAATGGACAAAACTGAAATGTATCTGTAGTTTAATCTCGTAAATTGCCAGACATCTTGACATCGCACTCTGCTAGGCTTTTATCAAATATTGGTTTCTTGCCGGCGTGTGCCAGGTTGTCATATTTGGTTAATTGGTTTCATTGTGGGTTTTTACTGAGTGATGCAGCGTGCCAAGGTTTTTTATAAACACATTCTGAAGTACTTTTTCAATTTATGTTACAAAGGGGGTGTTCAAGGGCAGAGAGCTGTGTACTTTGGCTCCAGTCCCAGTAATTACTGCGTTGTTCTAGGTGTAATTGGTTGTTATAACATGATTTATAAAATTGCTTCAGAGTGTGGGGTGTTTTCACGTCTGACTGCAGTGCAACACACAGAGGAGAGCAGAGCTGAGCTGTGAGTTAGTTGTTCTATGTGTTGTAGCCTGCAGTGTTACGTGACTAAGGCTGGAACACACCATTAGCCGCTTAGCCCTGACTCGGGGTGCCTATCATTTCACAGATGACTGTGGTTGTGCTGAAAAAAGCATTCACCCTGGTTGATAATACTCATTAGTAAAACAATATTTTGATGACTATAATGAAAATGATAGGGGTTATTTGTCAAAGGTCATTTCACATAAACGGCAGAAATGGTCCATTTAGGCTGGTAGGAGTCGGAATTACTTTTCACCAAATTGTCCGACATTTTCTATGATAAAAGGGGTTCACGTAATTATTCGAAAACTACAATAAGATCAATTCAATTGTTGTGTTTATGTGTGTGTGCGCTGTAACGTTGTTTGCCTTGTTCTCTTATAACCTGTCTCTCTCGATGTTCTTGTTTCTCAACAAGCACGGTGTTATTACCACAGAAGAAGAGCAGTATTTAATAGAGCCACTCAAGAATATATCGTCCACCACTTCCAGCCAATGGGACCAGGGAGAAGGACAGCAGCATGTTATTTATAAAAAGTCTTCCATCCCCTCGCCGCAGCAGCAACCCAACCAACACGAGTTCAGCTGTGGCATCTCAGGTTGGTGAAGTGTCCTCTTCTCTTTTCTCCTCTCCTCCCTTCCCTTCCCCGTTCCTCTTCCATGCTCTCCACTGCCCTCCGTCTGGATTGACTCTGAGCTGGGTGAGTAACATAAATGTGCAGTTATTCATAGCGGTCCAGAGGAAGTGCTGGTTTGGTTCTCGGCTCAGGTGCCGGTGGATGTGACCGCGCTGCTGTTGGGCTGGACCATTCTGGCCTCCCCTCAGCTTGATGTACAGTGCATTCGGAAAGTATTCAGACCCCTTGGCTTTTTCCACATTTTGTTATGTTACAGCCTGTCACGCCCTGGCCTTATTATTCTTTGTTTTCTTGATTATTTTAGTTAGGTCAGGGTGTGACATGGGTAATGTTTATGTTTTGTTGGTTTTGGATGTTTATTTGGTAAAGGGGTTATGGGGTGTAAAATATGGTTTTGTGTTTAGTGTAGATGTCTAGCGTTGTCTATGTTGGTGAGTGATCTAGAAGAGTCTATGGTTACCTGAATGAGTTCCCAATTAGAGACAGCTGATGTCGGTTGTCTCTGATTGGGAGCCTTATTTAGGGTAGCCATAGGCTCTCATTAATTGTGGGTAATTGTCTATGTAGAACGTTTGTAGCCTGTATGTATGTGCACAACGTTTGTAGCTTCACGGTCGTTTTGTTGTTTTGTTAGTTTGTATAGAGTTTTGTGTCGTGTTCATCTTCGTGGTGTAAATAAAAGAAGATGGCTTATTTTCCAACTGCTGCATTTTGGTCCGTCAATCCGCCACACGATCGTGACAGAATTACCCACCATAGGACCAAGCGGCATGGAAGGCGGCAACAGGACATACCTACACAGGATCTCTGGAGTTGGGAGGAGGAATTGGAAGAAGATCCATGGGCACAACCTGGAGAATATCGCCTCCCTCGTGAAGAGCTGGAGGCAGCGAAAGCCGAGAGGAGGCGATATGAGGAGGCAGCACGGAGACAAGGCTGGAGACCCGTGAGTACACCCCAAAAATTTCTTGGGGGGGGCCTTAAAGGGAGGGTGGCGAAGTCAGGTAGGAAACCTGCGCCTACTCCCTGTACTTACCGTGGAGAGCGGGAGTACGGGCAGACACCGTGTTACGCAGTAGAGCGCACGGTGTCTCCTGTACGCGTGCATAGCCCGGTTCGGTACATTGCAGCTCCACGTATCGGCCGGGCTAGACTGAGCGTTGAGCCATATGTCATGAAGCCGGCCCAACGCATCTGGTCACCAGTGCGTCTCCTCGGGCCGGCGTACATGGCACCAGCCTTACGCATGGTGTCCCCGGTTCGCCTACATAGGCCGGTGCGGGTTATTCCACCTCCCCGCACTGGTCAGGCGACGGGGAGCATAGAACCAGGTAAGGTTGGGCAGGCTCGGCGTTCAAGGGAGCCAGTACGCCTGCACGGTCCGGTATTTCCGGCGCCACCTCCCCGCTCCAATCCAGTACCACCAGTGCCTCCTCCACGCACTAGCTATATGGTGCGTGTCTCCAGCCTTTTACCACCAGTGTCTAAACCACGCACCAAGCCTCCTGTGTGTCCCCAGAGTCCTGTGCGTCCTGTTGCTGCTCCCCGCACTAGCCCTGAGATGCGTGTCCCCAGCCCGGTGCCACCAGTCCCGGCACCACGCACCAGGCCTACAGTGCGCCTCAGCCGGCAGGAGTCTGCCGTCTGCACAGCATTGACTGAACTGCTCGTCTCCCCAGCGCCATCTGAGCCATCCGTCTCCCCAGCGCCATCTGAGCCATCCGTCTCCCCAGCGCCATCTGAGCCATCCGTCTGCAATGAGCCTGCAAAGCCGTCCGTCTGCCATGAGCCTGCAAAGCCGCCCGTCTGCCATGAGCCCACTGAGCCGTCCGCCAGACAGGAGCCGCTAGAGTCGCCAGCCAGACAGGAGCCGCTAGAGCCGTCCGTCAGACAGGATCTGCCAGAGCCGCCAACCAGACAGGATCTGCCAGAGCCGCCAACCAGACAGGATCTGCCAGAGCCGCCAACCAGACAGGAGCAGCCAGATCAGTCAGCCAGCCATGAGCAGCCAGATCCGTCAGCTAGCCATGAGCAGCCAGATCCGTCAGCTAGCCATGAGCAGCCAGATCCGTCAGCTAGCCATGAGCAGCCAGATCCGTCAGCTAGCCATGAGCAGCCAGATCCGTCAGCTAGCCATGAGCAGCCAGATCCGTCAGCTAGCCATGAGCAGCCAGATCCGTCAGCTAGCCATGAGCAGCCAGATCCGTCAGCTAGCCATGAGCAGCCAGATCCGTCAGCTAGCCATGAGCAGCCAGATCCGTCAGCTAGCCATGAGCAGCCAGATCCGTCAGCCAGCCATGAGCAGCCAGATCAGTTAGCCAGCCATGAGCAGCCAGATCCGTTAGCCAGCCATGAGCAGCCAGATCTGTCAGCCAGCCATGGGCCGTCCCTCAGTCCGGAGCTGCAGTCCCTCAGTCCGGAGCTGCAGTCCCTCAGTCCGGAGCTGCAGTCCCTCAGTCCGGAGCTGCCATTCCTCAGTCCGGAGCTGCCCCCTACCCTGGAGCTGCCCCTTACCCTGGTGCTGCCCCTTACCCTGGTACTGCCCCTGACCCTGGTACTGCCCCTGACCCTGGTACTGTCCCTGACCCTAGTACTGCCCCTGACCCTGGTACTGCCTCTTACCCTGGTACTGCCCCTTAGTCCGGAACTGCCCCTGAATGCAATGGGGTTAAGGTGGAGGGGGGTCGTTTGGAGGAAGCCTAGGAGGTGTTTAGGTACTGTGGTGACGTGGGGACCGCGACCAGAGCCGGAGCCGCCACCGTGGATGGAAGCCCACCCAGACCCTCCCCTAGACTGTGTATGGTGCGCCCGGAGTTCGCGCCTCAAGGGGGGGGTTATGTCACGCCCTGGCCTTATTATTCTTTGTTTTCTTGATTATTTTAGTTAGGTCAGGGTGTGACATGGGTAATGTTTATGTTTTGTTGGTTTTGGATGTTTATTTGGTAAAGGGGTTATGGGGTGTAAAATATGGTTTTGTGTTTAGTGTAGATGTCTAGCGTTGTCTATGTTGGTGAGTGATCTAGAAGAGTCTATGGTTACCTGAATGAGTTCCCAATTAGAGACAGCTGATGTCGGTTGTCTCTGATTGGGAGCCTTATTTAGGGTAGCCATAGGCTCTCATTAATTGTGGGTAATTGTCTATGTAGAACGTTTGTAGCCTGTATGTATGTGCACAACGTTTGTAGCTTCACGGTCGTTTTGTTGTTTTGTTAGTTTGTATAGAGTTTTGTGTCGTGTTCATCTTCGTGGTGTAAATAAAAGAAGATGGCTTATTTTCCAACTGCTGCATTTTGGTCCGTCAATCCGCCACACGATCGTGACACAGCCTTATTCTAAAATGGATTACATTGTTTCCCCCCCTCATCAATCTACACACAATACCCCATAATGACAGAGCAAAAACTGGTTTTTATACATGTTAGCAAATTTTTTATTTATAAAATATCACATTTACATAAGTATTCAGACCCTTTACTCAGTACTTTGTTGAACCACCTTTGGCAGCGATTACAGCCTTGAGTCTTCTTGGGTATGACGTTACAATCTTGGCACATCTGTATTTGGGGAGTTTCTCCCATTCTTCTCTGCAGGTCCTCTCAAGCTCTGTCAGGTTGGATGGGGAGTGTTGCTGCACAGCTATTTTCAGGTCTCTCCAGAGATGTTCGATCGGGTTCAAGTCTGGCCTCTGGCTGGTCCACTGAAGGACATTCAGAGACTTGTCCCGAAGCCACTCCTGCGTTGTCTTGGCTGTGTCCTTAGGGTCGTTGTCCTTTTGGAAGATGAACCTTCGCCCCGGTCCTGAGCCCTCTGGAGCAGGTTTTCATCAAGAATAGCTCTGTACTTTTCTCCGTTCATCTTTACCTCGATCCTGACTAGTCTCCCAGTCCCTGCCGCTGAAAAACATCCTCACAGCATGATGCCACCATGCTTCACTGTCGATATGGTGACGGGTTTTCTCCAGACGTGGACAATTCACATACTCTGGCTCTCATCAGAGCGGTGTCCTGTGAGATGTGGTGGGATAGGGATTAGAGGGGAACCAGGTGGATGTGTAGGTATTTGGACCAAAGTCTTATAAGTAGCAGCGAAGGCTGTCATCGGCAGGAAGCTGACGTGCCCTGACACGTTCTATCTTATAGCCCTTCCCCAGAGCATCTGGGCCATAAAGGAAGGCAAGCCTTCAGCTGCAAGGTTCAAAGGGGCAGATTCCCAACATGTCTGCAATTCTATCTCCAACTCTCCCCTGGCTCTGCTCTGGCTATGCCTTCACAATGGGCTAAATCTGATTGTATCATTGTGTTTTAATTTAGTGGCTCATTTTTTTTATGTTGACATTTTAAAATAAATGTTGAACTCATTATTTGTTATCAAATCATCAGTAGTTCTAGTCTCCCTTGAATGTTTCTACTGATGTGAACAGTATCACATTCTACCTGTCTTTTTTAAAAAGTTCAAATACCCCAAGGAGATGGTCATCAGATGAACCATTGCCTATAATCACCCAAAGATTTTGTTTCTTCCCACAGCATATCATCAACTTTTCTCACTCAGTTGCTAATCTTTTTTTCTCAAACTACCTCTCCCTCCTTCCTTCCTAGACCTCACAAAAAACGCGAGCCCCTGCCAACATAGCACTCCTTCCCCAACCTCTCCAACCTCCTCTCCCTCGTCCTCTCCCACCCCAGCCCCTGGGTCCAACAGCACCCTGCCCGGGGGGCGCCACAGACAGAGGCGGTCACTCAGCACGGAACGTTTCGTAGAGACCCTGGTGGTAGCTGATAAGATGATGGTTGGTTACCATGGCCGCAAAGACATCGAGCATTACATCCTGTCTGTGATGAATATTGTAAGTTTGATCCTGCTTTTTGCTTCGATTAGTGTTGTTTTGTCTGACAAAAAAAAAAACAGATAATAAAGTGTGGGTTAATATCAAAAGGGGTTAATATCAACAGTCTAACGTGGCTTCCTCACCTCATCTCTTCCCCCTACATGTACACTAGTTTGAGGTTACAGGATGGGTGAAAGCAGTTAGGACTCACTTGCACCTGTCCAGTTCTTTCACATCAATACGGGTGAAGGGTTGGAGGAAAGACATTGAGACGAGTCCCTAGTCTACTGATACTGGAAACACGCCGATGTCGAGCATTAGTGCATGAACAATGTTATTCAAAGTGTTTCTCCCTTTGGTTAGCATTTTGTTTGTTCTCTCTAAATGAAAACAGACATTGAAACCGCAGCGTGAGCTGAATGTGCGATGGCTGTTCTTCTACCCCCCCCCCCCAGTATGTGTGATGGCTGTTTTTCTACCCCCCCCCCCCAGTATGTGTGATGGCTGCTCTTCTACCCCCCCCTCTAGTATGTGTGATGAAAACACTGATCAAGCATCGTGACACGTGGACTCAGTTTGTCTGACTTTGTGTCTTTTACTTATTTTCTGGAGGTCAGGTTGCCAAACTGTACCGTGATGCCAGCCTAGGAAACGTTGTGAACATTATAGTAACCCGCCTGATCGTACTGACTGAAGACCAGGTGAGTGTACCCCTCTCTCTCCCTCCGTCTACCTCTTTCTCTCTATCTCTCTCTCTCTCTCTCTCGATCTCTCTATTCTACATCAACATCGATGTGTTTCTCTAATCTCAGTTCCAATTTCTGTGGTTTGGTTACTTCTTATGCAGTAACGTAGTTATTCCAAGCCGTTGGGGGAGAGTAGGAGGAGGAAAGAGAAGGGAGAGAGGAGTGACAAGAAGAGACGAGAGAAGGGGACGAGAGTAGAAAAGAAGAGAGGAAAGGAGAGAGGACAGGAAGCGTCTATCGTATGTTTGCCACCACTAAAGATGAAAGCCTCTCCGATATAAGCGTATATAATGTGTAGGTTTGATGGGAGAAACAGGGTGAACTGTACGTCTAGCGTCTGTCTATACAGGATGGATGCCAGCAGAAATGAATACGTCTTCATACAGTCTCCATTTTAAGACAGAACCCTATACGTTTTACCCAGATGGAGTGTAATATGGATATATTCATAGTTAAAATATATATATTTTTTATCATATGGATTATTTTAACAGATATGTCAGAATCCTGTCAAATGGTGGACATGGCTTTTATAGGCTTATATACTGTCGTTTTTGACTGGTGCTTTTTACAATGATGGCCCAATCATACATTGACGTCAATAGCAGATTTATGTAAAAGTTTGACTGGCTTGCGTTAATATTAATTCAGCCCTAGTCAAGTGCAGAATGCTCTCCCTGTTCTTGACAGAGTGCTGGGTTCTATGTGTTCTGGGTTGTGGATGTGTTCAGAATGTTCTGGGTTGTGGATGTGTTCAGAATGTTCAGGGTTGTGGATGTGTTCAGAATGTTCTGGGTTGTGGATGTGTTCAGAATGTTCAGGGTTGTGGATGTGTTCAGAATGTTCTGGGTTGTGGATGTGTTCAGAATGTTCAGGGTTGTGGATGTGTTCAGAATGTTCAAGGTTTTGGATGTGTTCAGACTGTTCAGGGTTTTGGATGTGTTCAGAAGGTTCAGGGTTGTGGATGTGTTCAGACTGTTCTGGGTTGTGGATGTGTTCAGACTGTTCAGGGTTTTGGATGTGTTCAGACTGTTCAGGGTTGTGGATGTGTTCAGACTGTTCAGGGTTGTGGATGTGTTCAGAATGTTCAGGGTTGTGGATGTGTTCAGAATGTTCAGGGTTGTGGATGTGTTCAGAATGTTCAGGGCTGTGGATGTGTTCAGAAGGTTCCGGGTTGTGTTGTGTTCAGACTGTTCAGAGTTGTGGATGTGTTCAGAAGGTTCAGGGTTGTGGATGTGTTCAGAAGGTTCAGGGTTGTGGATGTGTTCAGAATGTTCAGGGTTGTGGATGTGTTCAGAAGGATCAGGGTTGTGGATGTGTTCAGAAGGTTCTGGGTTGTGGATGGGTTCAGAAGGTTCAGGGCTGTGGATGTGTTCAGAATGTTCTGGGTTGTGGATGTGTTCAGAATGTTCTAGGTTGTGGATGTGTTCAGAATGTTCAGGGTTGTGGATGTGTTCAGAAGGTTCCGGGTTGTGTTGTGTTCAGACTGTTCAGAGTTGTGGATGTGTTCAGAAGGTTCAGGGTTGTGGATGTGTTCAGAAGGTTCAGGGTTGTGGATGTGTTCAGAAGGTTCAGGGTTGCGGATGTGTTCAGAATGTTCAGGGTTGCGGATGTGTTCAGAATGTTCAGGGTTGTGGATGTGTTCAGAATGTTCTAGGTTGTGGATGTGTTCAGAATGTTCAGGGTTGTGGATGTGTTCAGAATGTTCAGGGTTGTGGATGTGTTCAGAATGTTCTGGGTTGTGGATGTGTTCAGAATGTTCAGGGTTGTGGATGTGTTCAGAATGTTCTGGGTTGTGGATGTGTTCAGAAGGTTCAGGGCTGTGGATGTGTTCAGAATGTTCAGGGTTGTGGATGTGTTCAGAAGGTTCCGGGTTGTGTTGTGTTCAGACTGTTCAGAGTTGTGGATGTGTTCAGAATGTTCAGGGTTGTGGATGTGTTCAGAATGTTCTGGGTTGTGGATGTGTTCAGAATGTTCAGAGTTGTGGATGTGTTCAGAATGTTCAGGGTTGTGGATGTGTTCAGAATGTTCTGGGTTGTGGATGTGTTCAGAAGGTTCAGGGTTGCGGATGTGTTCAGAATGTTCAGGGTTGCGGATGTGTTCAGAATGTTCAGGGTTGTGGATGTGTTCAGAATGTTCTAGGTTGTGGATGTGTTCAGAATGTTCAGGGTTGTGGATGTGTTCAGAATGTTCTGGGTTGTGGATGTGTTCAGAATGTTCAGGGTTGTGGATGTGTTCAGAATGTTCTGGGTTGTGGATGTGTTCAGAAGGTTCAGGGCTGTGGATGTGTTCAGAATGTTCAGGGTTGTGGATGTGTTCAGAAGGTTCCGGGTTGTGTTGTGTTCAGACTGTTCAGAGTTGTGGATGTGTTCAGAATGTTCAGGGTTGTGGATGTGTTCAGAATGTTCTGGGTTGTGGATGTGTTCAGAATGTTCAGAGTTGTGGATGTGTTCAGAATGTTCAGGGTTGTGGATGTGTTCAGAATGTTCAGAGTTGTGGATGTGTTCAGAATGTTCAGGGTTGTGGATGTGTTCAGAATGTTCAGAGTTGTGGATGTGTTCAGAAGGTTCCGGGTTGTGTTGTGTTCAGACTGTTCAGAGTTGTGGATGTGTTCAGAATGTTCAGGGTTGTGGATGTGTTCAGAATGTTCTGGGTTGTGGATGTGTTCAGAATGTTCAGAGTTGTGGATGTGTTCAGAATGTTCAGGGTTGTGGATGTGTTCAGAATGTTCTGGGTTGTGGATGTGTTCAGAAGGTTCAGGGTTGCGGATGTGTTCAGAATGTTCAGGGTTGCGGATGTGTTCAGAATGTTCAGGGTTGTGGATGTGTTCAGAATGTTCTAGGTTGTGGATGTGTTCAGAATGTTCAGGGTTGTGGATGTGTTCAGAATGTTCTGGGTTGTGGATGTGTTCAGAATGTTCAGGGTTGTGGATGTGTTCAGAATGTTCTGGGTTGTGGATGTGTTCAGAAGGTTCAGGGCTGTGGATGTGTTCAGAATGTTCAGGGTTGTGGATGTGTTCAGAAGGTTCCGGGTTGTGTTGTGTTCAGACTGTTCAGAGTTGTGGATGTGTTCAGAATGTTCAGGGTTGTGGATGTGTTCAGAATGTTCTGGGTTGTGGATGTGTTCAGAATGTTCAGAGTTGTGGATGTGTTCAGAATGTTCAGGGTTGTGGATGTGTTCAGAATGTTCAGAGTTGTGGATGTGTTCAGAATGTTCAGGGTTGTGGATGTGTTCAGAATGTTCTGGGTTGTGGATGTGTTCAGAAGGTTCAGGGTTGTGGATGTGTTCAGAATGTTCAGAGTTGTGGATGTGTTCAGAATGTTCAGGGTTGTGGATGTGTTCAGACTGTGTTGTAATGTGTGCTGTATGTTCTATCCAGCCCAACCTGGAGATCAACCACCATGCAGACAAGTCTCTAGACAGCTTCTGTAAGTGGCAGAAGTCCATCCTCAGTCACCAAGGAGACGGGAACAGCATCCCGGAGAACGGCATGCCTCACCATGACAACGCTGTCCTCATCACACGGTAGATTCTCCACCTCCACTCTCACGTACCTACACAGACACACACACATGCACACACACACGCTTATTTTATTCTTACCTATTATTATGTTTTGCACTGACTCTTGCGCAGACTTGATGTACACTCACTAGACTCTAACCACACACCCACACACACTACACTAACATTCCAACACACACACACACACACACACACAAAACACAGACACATGCATATTGACGCCACACATACACACACACATACATACATACCTACATACCTACATACATACATACATACAAACATACATACATACATACATACCTACCTACATACCTACCTACATACCTACATACATACATACATACATACATACATACATACATACATACATACATACATACATACATACACACATGCTGCTGTTTTATTTTTGAAATGTATTTTTATTGAACCTTTATTTAACTAGGCAAGTCAGTTAAGAACAAATTGTTATTTACAATGATGGCCTACCAAAAGGCAAAAGGCCTCTTGCAGGGACGGGGGCCTGGGATTCAAATAAATACTTTCTGTTTATTATCTGTGCATAGTCATTTTACCCCTACTGTATTACCTCAATTACCTCAACTACCTCGTACCCCCGCACTTTGACTCGTTACCGATACCCCTGTATATAACCTCGTTATTGTTCATGTTCTTTTTATTGTGTAACTTTTTTCCCTTTAGTTTAAGAGGCACACTTTTCTTACTTACTTTTTAAAAAAAAACTCTGCCTTGTTGGTTAAGGGCTTGTAAGTAAGCATTTCACGGTAAGGTCTACCTACACCTGTTGTATTCGGCGCAGGTGGCAAATAGCATTTGATTTGATTTGATGATGATTGATTCAGCGGATAGAAGTGTGCAGTAACTGACCGTATGTCTCTTACGCGTCTGTTTACTTAAATGCTTTAGCAGTCCTTCCACCTTCCCACTTTGTGCTGCGTCTGCATTTCACAGCCAGAACAGTAGCGTTGAAACACACAGCCAGGCCACTACTCATATCTATTACTGGCTCTGGGTAAAGCTGATGACAACGGGGAACGATGGTCTTTCAGGCATACCCGTCATACTAAGATTTATGGGTGGTAACCGTGTTGCGGCAAAAGCACAATGTCATCACTGCTATTGGCATTATTGTTGCCCGTAGTGTGATTTACATGGGCTAAAACCCTGCTTTTGACTCTTCCTGCCTGGCTGTGGACTAATGTTCGACTAGTGCTAGTTGACTTAAGCTGTTTGGTGAGTCGTCAATAGGAGATACTGCTGTAGGTGAGGTAATCTATTGCTACTGAAAATAATAGTTGGTCGCCTTAGAAGCAGCGTTAGAAGTTTTGCTTGGATTCTGATGCCAGCAGGCTACTGAAGGGGTTTTTCGGGAGTGCTGTTTCCAGCCACCTGTCTGTCTGTTGTGCCAGTAATTATCGAAGGACAGGTCTGTACTGCCAAAGTTACATCACCTCAGCCTTCTGCTGCTATAGGGCTTTCCACCGTCTGTCTGATGCTAAACCAACACTAGCTGCTATGCTTTCACTAAAGCATTGTGTTGTATATACATGCTGCAGGCTGCCTACAGAGTTCAGTGAAGTTCAGTGACTGTGGGTTTGCGTTATAGGCCCAGTACAACATCTTATTAAAGAGAACGAGAGAGAGAGAGAGAAAGGGAGGGAGGGGGGAGGAGAGAGAGAGAGGAGAGGGAGGGGGGAGGAGAGAGAGGGGGAGGGAGGGGGGAGGAGAGAGAGAGAGGAGAGAGAGAGGGAGGGAGGGGGGGGAGGAGAGAGAGAGAGAGGGAGGGAGAGGAGAGAGAGAGAGAGAGGGAGGGAGAGGAGAGAGAGAGAATGAGAATCAGAACTTTGGTAGGGCCTGCGTGTAATGGGACAACAAGATGTGTGTGTAGGTGATGAGCTGGGCTGGGCTGAAGGATGGTAACATTAGAGATAGTATAAATAGTTCATGATGGACCTGAGAAGCTTTCATTAACCACCGCGTCTGCTAGAACATTCCCCCATTCCCAGGTGGAATCCACCTCAAAAGAGAGAGCACAGCGATTTTAAGACTGTTTACGTTAGCAACGCGCAGCTTTACTGTATGTGTGGCTATTACATTTATGGCTAATGATATCCCTGGAAAAAATATCAGGTTAAAAAAGCGTTTTATGAGATGATGACAAGGGATGCCCTAGGCCACGCTCGTTATCGTAGTACTATCTATATCTCCTCATTTAAAACATGTGGGAACTGTCTCTGGAGGCTGTCTCTGTGTGTTGCGTTTGAGGCTCTCTCACTTCTAAGTCAGTCTTCCAGTGTATACAGGCGACAACACCAAATGCACGGCGTACTGTACTCCCAAAACTCAACTTCTGCCAGGCCGTCATCCTAAATAAGAATATGTTATTAATTGACCTGCCTGGTACAATAAAAGTTCCATGAAAATCAAATGAAAAGGAACTTCTAAGCGTGCCATGCGGGGGTGGTTCATTTTGCTGAGGGCAGGCTGAGGTCACCACGAGTGCACAGAAACGATGATGTCATGGTAGCGGTCTTGACGGTAGCGGTCGTCCTGGTGTTGGTCTCCTGTGGTTGCGGTCTGGTTGCGGTCAATCAGGACATAAGGAGGAGACATTATCCTTGAAGTAGATGGAGTCTGTTCGGATGGGACGTCCTTCTAGGCATGAATCATGATAGTGACCTCTCCTTCGTTCCCCTTGTCTGAATGTCTCTCTCTCTCTTTCTCTCCCTTTCTCTCTCTTTCTCTCTCTCTCCCTTTCTCTCCCTCTCTCTCTCTCTCTCTCTTTCTCTCCCGTTCTCTCCCTTTCTCTCCCTTTCTCTCTCTCTCTCTCTCTCTCTCTCTCTCTCTCTCTCTCTCTCTCTCTCTCTCTCTCTCTCTCTCTCTCTCTCTCTCTCCCTTTCTCTCCCTTTCTCTCTCTCTCTCTCTCTCTCTCTCTCTTCTCTCTCTCTCTTATTGGCATGGGAAACGTTTTTACATTGCCAAAGCAAATGAAAAAACAAAAACAAAACAACAATGACAAAAACCAACAAAGTTAATTAAACAAAACAAAAAGGCAAAAACAATCAGTCGCTCTCTCTGTCTCTCTGTCTCTCTGGGCCGATCGGGAGGAGAGGAGACATTCTCCCCAGACAGAGTCATTCCCCTGATTATCCTTGAGGTTATGTATGGTCCACGTCCAGCTCCTCCCTCTAGGCACCGTGCTATACAGAGCGACATCTCCATCCCTCGCTGTTGTTGCTTTATTAGGCTCTGGCCACGTCATCGAGGATGCGGTGTCTCGTTTGGAACGTGGCCCATGGTGTTTGAGAAACTCAGTGGGAAATTAAGGGAAGTAAATCTAAATAAATAGATGTCCTAAACGAGGTGGAGTCTGCTTGTCCTCGAGACCGTGCCTCATGGGTTTGGAACCGGTCCACCGGGATAGGGGGGTGGAGGGGAAACAGATAGAGGGAGGGGAGGGGGGGGCAAAATGAAATGTAATTTGCAGTGTCCTTGGGTTTTTAATAGATTAAAAGCTTTAGGGATGATTGGATCACTCATTGTAAATGTATGATGTGCGCTGGATTGGATTAGCATTGTATCAGAGAGAGAGAGAGAGAGAAATGTACAGATAGATAGGAGGACGGAAGGACAGACCAGACAGACAGACAGACAGACAGACAGACAGACAGACAGACAGACAGACAGACAGACTGAGGGCGAGGGTTACAACAGGGACACAGCAGGGTCTTATTGGACTTTAAACACTGTGTTGCTTCCTGTCTGCCTGTCTGCCTGCCTGCCTGTCTGTCTGTCTGTCTGTCTGTCTGTCTGCCTGCCTGTCTGTCTGCCTGTCTGCCTGCCTGTCTGCCTGCCTGTCTGCCTGCCTGTCTGTCTGCCTGTCTGTCTGTCTGCCTGTCTGCCTGTCTGTCTGTCTGCCTGCCTGCCTGCCTACCTGCCTGTCTGTCTGTCTCTGCCTGCCTGCCTGCCTGCCTGCCTGCCTGCCTGCCTGCCTGCCTGCCTGCCTGTCTGTCTGTCTGTCTGTCTGTCTGTCTGTCTGTCTGTCTGTCTGTCTGTCTGTCTGTCTGTCTGTCTGTCTGTCTGTCTGTCTGTCTGTCTGTCTGTCTGTCTGTCTGTCTGTCTGTCTGTCTGCCTGTCTGCCTGTCTGTCTGTCTGTCTGTCTGTCTGTCTGTCTGTCTGTCTGTCTGTCTGTCTGTCTGTCTGCCTGCCTGCCTGTCTGTCTGTCTGTCTGCCTGCCTGCCTGCCTGTCTGTCTGTCTGTCTGTCTGTCTGTCTGTCTGTCTGTCTGTCTGCCTGCCTGCCTACCTGCCTACCTGTCTGTCTGTCGTTCTGTCTGCCTGTCTGCTTGTCTGTCTGCCTGTCTGTCGTTCTGTCTGCCTGTCTGCTTGTCTGTCTGCCTGTCTGTCGTTCTGTCTGCCTGTCTGCTTGTCTGTCTGCCTGTCTGTCTGCCTGTCTGTCTGCCTGCCTGCATGTGCTAGCTGGTTGACATTTAAAGACATTTATAGAAGGACAAACCTTCATGATATGACTAAACCGTTCAAAGACTTGTTGCTGGATAACAACTAAGGTCAAATACTAAAGGTAACTGCCAGAGATGCCTGGTTTTGACATCAAAGGTGCTGAGAATAGAATAAAATAGAATAGATGAACATAGAATAGAGTAGAGTAGAGCAGAATAGAAGCACAGAGTGCCTGACAGAAGAATCCTCATGTCTCATGTTTCTTCTTCCTCTCCCTCAGGTATGACATCTGCACTTACAAGAACAAACCCTGTGGGACTCTAGGTGAGTGGCTCTACGTTCTGCTCTCTGTTCCACTCTGTTCTGTGGCCTGGAGGCAAGGGGAGACAGCTCAGAGAGACCAGGTGGGGAATACTGTCGGCAGGGCGGGGCACAGACAGGGTTAGGTCCAGGCAGGGCAGGGTACAGACAGGGTTAGGTCCAGGCAGGGCAGGGTACAGACAGGGTTAGGTCCAGGCAGGGCAGGGTACAGACAGGGTTAGGTCCAGGCAGGGCAGGGCACAGACAGGGTTAGGTCCAGGCAGGGCAGGGTAGTGGCAGGGCAGGGTACAGACAGGGTTAGGTCCAGGCAGGGCAGGGTACAGACAGGGTTAGGTCCAGGCAGGGCAGGGTACAGACAGGGTTAGGTCCAGGCAGGGCAGGGTACAGACAGGGTTAGGTCCAGGCAGGGCAGGGTACAGACAGGGTTAGGTCCAGGCAGGGCAGGGTACAGACAGGGTTAGGTCCAGGCAGGGCAGGGTACAGACAGGGTTAGGTCCAGGCAGGGCAGGGTACAGACAGGGTTAGGTCCAGGCAGGGCAGGGTGGTGGCAGGGTAGGGTACAGGCGTGGTAAAGTCCAAGTGCACTTGACTGTGTCCTTCTACCAATATAGCTCAAATAATGTGGCTATTTATACGTTCATATGGTCTCTTTTCTTCCTGGTACAGTACTTTAAGGACACTGGGTTCCAGTCCTTTTCCCCAGGGGTTTGGTTTGGCATGTTGTGTCTCCACTGTGACAGGAACTGTGGCAAACTTTAAAACCTAAACTTACAAACTTGTTAAGCTTCTGTAACCAAGCTCAGAGAGTCAGAGAGAGAGAGAGAGAGAGAGAGAGAGAGAGAGAGAGAGAGAGAGAGGTTTAGATAGAGAGAGGGGGAGCAGGAGAACACACACTAAGAGAACGTGAGAGAGAGAAAGAGAGAGGTGGTGGTTGTGGAGAAAGGACAGCAGGGAGTGTCAGGACCCCTCCCTCCTCTGATGGTGCAGAGCCCCTGCAGGCACCACAGTATATCTTGGAGGTAATATTGGGACTCTGGGGGGGTTGACAGATTGACCGCATTTGTCACATTCCCCCCGTCGCCTTAATTGCGCCGGCATCTGCTTGGTTTCCTCATTCTCTCTCACTCCCTCCTCTTCCTCTACTCCTCTCTCCTCTCCTTTTCCCACCCTTTCTCTTCTCCCCTACCTCCTCCTTCTCCCTCTCCCTTTCCTCCCTTGCTCTTCCCCCTCATTCTTCTCGTCCTCTCCCGTTCTCCTCTCCTCTCAACGCTCTCCTCCTCTCAACCTTCTCCCCCTCTCCTCCTCTCTTCTCTTCCCTCCCCTCCTCTCTTCCCTCTCCTCTTCTCTCAACCCTCTCCTCTCCTCCTCTCACCCTCTCCTCTCAACCCTCTCCTCCTCTCCCTTTCTCCTCCCCTCTCAACCGCTCTCCCCCTCTCCCCTCCTCCCGTTAATATCAGGGGTCATGCTACAGGTCAGCTCTTTGTCCCTTGGGTCTTTAGGTAATCTGGGTGGGAGATAATACTGAGCCAACCCCACTTCTGAGTGTTATGTGAAACCCTGTAGATGCAATCTGTGTGGAATGGTCCCCTCTTCTCTTCTCTTCTATCTGACCTGTTACCCTTTGGGGAGACAGAGACACCTGGATGGTGGAAAAGGCTTTATGCACGCACGCACGCACGCACGCACGCACACACACACACACACACACACACACACACACACACACACACACACACACACACACACACAGAGTTTTATAGCTTTACTCAGTGTTCTTTAACTCTCCTCTCCTCTCTTCAAAAAAAGCCCTTTCTCAAACATCCAGAATATGCATATTCTTTTCTCTTTGGAACTCCTCAGCAATGGTGAAAACATCTATATTTTTGAGAGGGGGGGGTGGGGGGGTGGGGGGGTGGAAGGAAAATGTTTTCTTAAATCCCCTTCCTTGGCTTGCATTACTAGGTGGTCCCTTGTTACTTGGAGTGAAATGTATAAATCCAAACCTGTGTCTAGACATTTTCCAGCTCTGACTTTAAGTTGAAAAAAGTTCATGTCTAGCCAGTTGATGCTAAAGTCAGGTTCTGCTGGTGAGTCCAGCAGCGGCTCACACCCTATGCCCTAAGTAGTGCACTAATATTGACCAGAGCCCGGTGAGAGAAGAAGTCAACTCTCAACGCTCTTAGGCTACGTCCCAAATGGCACCCTATTTCCTGTATAGTCAAAAGTAGGGCACTATAAAGGAAATAGGGTGGCATTTGGTACACAGCCCCGAGAGGGTTCAGAGTTGACTTCTTCTCTCATGCTGCTCTAACTTCAACACCAGGGAGGTCAGAACTGAGGAATCCAGCTTTTATGGTCCTGACTCTTAAAATGTTACACCTTGACATGTACCCTGTCTCTCTCTCTCTCTCTCTCTCTCTCTCTCTCTCTCTCTCTCTCTCTCTCTCTCTCTCTCTCACTCTCTCTCTCTCTCTCTCTCTCTCTCTCTCTCTCTCTCTCTCTCTCCTCTCTCTCTCTCTCTCTCTCTCTCTCCCTCTCTCTCTCTCTCTCTCTCACTCTCTCTCACTCTCTCTCACTCTCTCACTCTCTATCTCTCTATCTCTCTCTCTCTCTCCTCTCTCACCTCTCTCTCTCTCTCTCTCCTCTCTCCTCTCTCTCTCCTCTCTCTCTCTCTCTCTCTCTCTCTCTCTCACTCTCTCTCTCTGTGTGTGTCCAGGCTTGGCGTCGGTAGCTGGGATGTGTGAGCCGGAGAGGAGTTGCAGCATCAATGAAGACATCGGCCTGGGTTCTGCTTTCACCATCGCTCACGAGATTGGCCACAAGTAAGTCTGCTCACATTTACTCAGAATCCTCTGCAAGGCTTTACTAAACACTGTTAACCCTTTCAGGCCTTTACCTTATCTCCTCCACACCAAGGATTCTGACACAGGGACACGGTTTTAAAACCAGTTGTATGTCCCCAAATAATGTTCAGCCGGATGACAATATTCTCACAAAAAACATTTAACTACACCAATGTATAATAATAATACATACATGCATACACTACATGTCCAAAAGTATACGGACACCTGCTCGTCGAACACCTCATTCCAAAATCATAGGCAGAGTTCAATTACGTCGAGCTTTACTCCACTCCAGCCAACCCTTGGCATTGCGTATTGTGATATTAGGCGTGTTGCCCTGGAAACAAATTTCATGAAGTCCCCGACAAACAGTTCTTGTGCTGACGCGCTTCAGCTTTTGCCGGTCCCGTTCTGTGAGCTTTTGTGGCTAACCACCTCGCGGCTGAGCCGTCGTTGCTTCTAGATGTTTCCATTTCACAATAACAGCACTTACAGTTGACCGGCAGAAATGTGACCAACTGACTTGTTGGAAAGGTGCCATATTATGACGGTGCCACGTTGAGTCACTGAGCTCTGCGGTACGGGCCATTCTACTGCCAATGTTTGTCTATGGAGATTGCATGGCTGTGTGCTCGATTTTATACACCTGTCGACACCGGCTGTGGCTGAAATAGCCGAATCCACTAATTTGAAGGGGTGTCCACCTACTTTTGGCCGTGTAATGTATATTCCTGCACAGAGAGAGTGGCTCTACTATTCTCGAAGAAGTACCAGAGCTTTGGGTCGGGTTGCCAAATCTGGCTGTGTGTAGCTACGCTCCCCTCTACAGACACCCTGTACTGTATCTCTACATATTTGCTCATGCTAATGACAGTGTCCTCATACCTCCTGAATATAAATGTAAATAATGATGATGTATTGGTCTACGTATTCACTCCCTACGGTTCACAGAGATGGCCATTTCCTTTATTATGTCTCGCGTCTGCTTCTGTTGTGGGGCAGTTGTAAAAATAGTCCCTGCGAGGAGAGGATGTATGAAAAAAATGAAATGTCGCGACACGGTTTCAGGACGGCTGATTTGTTTCCAGAGTAGGGTAAAATGTCATAAACGCCAGCCTTAGAAAAACAGGCCGGGGCCTTGCGATGTGGTTGGTTTGTTATATACATTACATACTGATTTGTGCTTTTGGACGGTCAGGAAAAGTAAGCTTCGGCTTCCTGCCGTAACGCTAGCTTTTCTTTCGTTACGATATTCAGACAGACAATGTTTTGGGGAGAAGAAAATGTGAATTGTTAAAATGATTTATATGCAGCCAGTTCAGTGTTGAGTCAGAAATGAATAGTTGGGCAGTAGACAGCAGCCTTTCTTTCTGTTAGGAGGTTTACACTAGAGAGACTAGCTCCACTGATCAGCCGCTGAGAGAGAGAGGGGGGGGGGGGGGGGGGGGGGGGGTTGTGTTTAGTGGGAGGGAGGGTGAATTGAGTGGGGGTTGAACCTCTTTTTACGTCTCTCTCTCTGTCTTTCTCTCCCGCTCTCTCCCTCTCCCGCTCTCTCTTTCCCCCTGTCTAATTGAGAAGGTAGAGAGTTTGGCCCTGGTCTCTCCCCACCTCCCTCCTCCCGAGTCTGTAGCTGGCTGCATATACCTGGCCAGTCTGGACTGTAGCTGGTGATTGATTGACAGGCAGGCAACATCAGGGTGGTGGTTAAAACTCTCTGGTTCCTTCAGTGCTCCAGACAGAGACTGATCCCTGACCTCTAGTCCCCTCTACACCAGATGTTACGGAGCCAGGGAGCCCTCTCTAACCATCTCATAGCCTCTCTACCTCTCTCCAACCATCTCATAGTCTCTCTACCTCTCTCTAACCATCTCATAGCCTCTCTACCTCTCTCTAACCATCTCATAGTCTCTCTACCTCTCTCTAACCATCTCATAGTCTCTCTACCTCTCTCTAACCATCTCATAGCCTCTCTACCTCTCTCTAACCATCTCATAGCCTCTCTACCTCTCTCTAACCATCTCATAGCCTCTCTACCTCTCTCTAACCATCTCATAGCCTCTCTACCTCTCTCTAACCATCTCATAGCCTCTCTACCTCTCTCTAACCATCTAATAGCCTCTCTACCTCTCTCTAACCATCTCATAGCCTCTCTACCTCTCTCTAACCATCTCATAGCCTCTCTACCTCTCTCTAACCATCTCATAGTCTCTCTACCTCTCTCTAACCATCTCATAGCCTCTCTACCTCTCTCTAACCATCTCATAGTCTCTCTACCTCTCTCTAACCATCTCATAGCCTCTCTACCTCTCTCTAACCATCTCATAGCCTCTCTACCTCTCTCTAACCATCTCATAGCCTCTCTACCTCTCTCTAACCATCTCATAGTCTCTCTATCTCTCTCTAACCCTCTCATAGCCTCTCTACCTCTCTCTAACCATCTCATAGTCTCTCTATCTCTCTCTAACCATCTCATAGCCTCTCTACCTCTCTCTAACCATCTCATAGCCTCTCTACCTCTCTCTAACCATCTCATAGCCTCTCTACCTCTCTCTAACCCTCTCATAGCCTCTCTACCTCTCTCTAACCATCTCATAGCCTCTCTACCTCTCTCTAACCATCGCATAGCCTCTCTACCTCTCTCTAACCCTCTCATAGCCTCTCTACCTCTCTCTAACCATCTCATAGCCTCTCTACCTCTCTCCAACCATCTCATAGCCTCTCTACCTCTCTCCAACCATCTCATAGTCTCTCTACCTCTCTCCAACCATCTCATAGCCTCTCTACCTCTCTCCAACCATCTCATAGCCTCTCTACCTCTCTCTAACCCTCTCATAGCCTCTCTACCTCTCTCTAACCATCTCATAGCCTCTCTATCTCTCTCTAACCATCTCATAGCCTCTCTATCTCTCTCTAACCATCTCATAGCCTCTCTACCTCTCTCTAACCATCTCATAGCCTCTCTACCTCTCTCCAACCATCTCATAGTCTCTCTATCTCTCTCTAACCATCTCATAGCCTCTCTACCTCTCTCTAACCATCTCATAGCCTCTCTACCTCTCTCTAACCATCTCATAGTCTCTCTATCTCTCTCTAACCATCTCATAGCCTCTCTATCCCTCTCTAACCATCTCATAGCCTCTCTATCTCTCTCTAACCATCTCATAGTCTCTCTACCTCTCTCCAACCATCTCATAGCCTCTCTACCTCTCTCCAACCATCTCATAGCCTCTCTACTTCTCTCTAACCATCTCATAGTCTCTCTATCTCTCTCTAACCATCTCATAGCCTCTCTACCTCTCTCCAACCATCTCATAGCCTCTCTACCTCTCTCCAACCATCTCATAGCCTCTCTACCTCTCTCTAACCCTCTCATAGCCTCTCTACCTCTCTCTAACCATCTCATAGCCTCTCTATCTCTCTCTAACCATCTCATAGCCTCTCTATCTCTCTCTAACCATCTCATAGCCTCTCTACCTCTCTCTAACCATCTCATAGCCTCTCTACCTCTCTCTAACCATCTCATAGCCTCTCTACCTCTCTCTAACCCTCTCATAGCCTCTCTACCTCTCTCTAACCATCTCATAGCCTCTCTACCTCTCTCTAACCATCGCATAGCCTCTCTACCTCTCTCTAACCCTCTCATAGCCTCTCTACCTCTCTCTAACCATCTCATAGCCTCTCTACCTCTCTCCAACCATCTCATAGCCTCTCTACCTCTCTCCAACCATCTCATAGTCTCTCTACCTCTCTCCAACCATCTCATAGCCTCTCTACCTCTCTCCAACCATCTCATAGCCTCTCTACCTCTCTCTAACCCTCTCATAGCCTCTCTACCTCTCTCTAACCATCTCATAGCCTCTCTATCTCTCTCTAACCATCTCATAGCCTCTCTATCTCTCTCTAACCATCTCATAGCCTCTCTACCTCTCTCTAACCATCTCATAGCCTCTCTACCTCTCTCCAACCATCTCATAGTCTCTCTATCTCTCTCTAACCATCTCATAGCCTCTCTACCTCTCTCTAACCATCTCATAGCCTCTCTACCTCTCTCTAACCATCTCATAGTCTCTCTATCTCTCTCTAACCATCTCATAGCCTCTCTATCCCTCTCTAACCATCTCATAGCCTCTCTATCTCTCTCTAACCATCTCATAGTCTCTCTACCTCTCTCCAACCATCTCATAGCCTCTCTACCTCTCTCCAACCATCTCATAGCCTCTCTACTTCTCTCTAACCATCTCATAGTCTCTCTATCTCTCTCTAACCATCTCATAGCCTCTCTACCTCTCTCCAACCATCTCATAGCCTCTCTACCTCTCTCCAACCATCTCATAGCCTCTCTACCTCTCTCTAACCCTCTCATAGCCTCTCTACCTCTCTCTAACCATCTCATAGCCTCTCTATCTCTCTCTAACCATCTCATAGCCTCTCTATCTCTCTCTAACCATCTCATAGCCTCTCTACCTCTCTCTAACCATCTCATAGCCTCTCTACCTCTCTCCAACCATCTCATAGTCTCTCTATCTCTCTCTAACCATCTCATAGCCTCTCTACCTCTCTCTAGCCATCTCATAGCCTCTCCACCTCTCTCTAACCATCTCATAGTCTCTCTATCTCTCTCTAACCATCTCATAGCCTCTCTATCCCTCTCTAACCATCCCATAGCCTCTCTATCCCTCTCTAACCATCTCATAGTCTCTCTACCTCTCTCCAACCATCTCATAGCCTCTCTACCTCTCTCTAACCATCTCATAGTCTCTCTATCTCTCTCTAACCATCTCATAGTCTCTCTATCTCTCTCTAACCATCTCATAGCCTCTCTATCTCTCTCTAACCATCTCATAGCCTCTCTATCTCTCTCTAACCATCTCATAGCCTCTCTACCTCTCTCTAACCATCTCATAGCCTCTCTATCTCTCTCTAACCATCTCATAGCCTCTCTATCTCTCTCCAACCATCTCATAGCCTCTCTACCTCTCTCTAACCATCTCATAGCCTCTCTATCTCTCTCTAACCATCTCATAGCCTCTCTACCTCTCTCTAACCATCTCATAGCCTCTCTATCTCTCTCTAACCATCTCATAGCCTCTCTACCTCTCTCTGACCATCTCATAGTCTCTCTATCTCTCTCTAACCATCTCATAGCATCGCTATCTCTCTCTAACCATCTCATAGCCTCTCTATCTCTCTCCAACCATCTCATAGCCTCTCTACCTCTCTCTAACCATCTCATAGCCTCTCTATCTCTCTCCAACCATCTCATAGCCTCTCTACCTCTCTCTAACCATCTCATAGCCTCTCTATCTCTCTCTAACCATCTCATAGCCTCTCTACCTCTCTCTAACCATCTCATAGCCTCTCTACCTCTCTCTAACCATCTCATAGCCTCTCTACCTCTCTCCAACCATCTCATAGCCTCTCTACCTCTCTCCAACCATCTCATAGCCTCTCTACTTCTCTCTAACCATCTCATAGTCTCTCTATCTCTCTCTAACCATCTCATAGCCTCTCTACCTCTCTCCAACCATCTCATAGCCTCTCTACCTCTCTCCAACCATCTCATAGCCTCTCTACCTCTCTCTAACCCTCTCATAGCCTCTCTACCTCTCTCTAACCATCTCATAGCCTCTATCTCTCTCTAACCATCTCATAGCCTCTCTATCTTTCTCTAACCATCTCATAGCCTCTCTACCTCTCTCTAACCATCTCATAGCCTCTCTACCTCTCTCCAACCATCTCATAGTCTCTCTATCTCTCTCTAACCATCTCATAGCCTCTCTACCTCTCTCTAGCCATCTCATAGCCTCTCCACCTCTCTCTAACCATCTCATAGTCTCTCTATCTCTCTCTAACCATCTCATAGCCTCTCTATCCCTCTCTAACCATCCCATAGCCTCTCTATCCCTCTCTAACCATCTCATAGTCTCTCTACCTCTCTCCAACCATCTCATAGCCTCTCTACCTCTCTCTAACCATCTCATAGTCTCTCTATCTCTCTCTAACCATCTCATAGTCTCTCTATCTCTCTCTAACCATCTCATAGCCTCTCTATCTCTCTCTAACCATCTCATAGCCTCTCTATCTCTCTCTAACCATCTCATAGCCTCTCTACCTCTCTCTAACCATCTCATAGCCTCTCTATCTCTCTCTAACCATCTCATAGCCTCTCTATCTCTCTCCAACCATCTCATAGCCTCTCTACCTCTCTCTAACCATCTCATAGCCTCTCTATCTCTCTCTAACCATCTCATAGCCTCTCTACCTCTCTCTAACCATCTCATAGCCTCTCTATCTCTCTCTAACCATCTCATAGCCTCTCTACCTCTCTCTAACCATCTCATAGTCTCTCTATCTCTCTCTAACCATCTCATAGCATCGCTATCTCTCTCTAACCATCTCATAGCCTCTCTATCTCTCTCCAACCATCTCATAGCCTCTCTACCTCTCTCTAACCATCTCATAGCCTCTCTATCTCTCTCCAACCATCTCATAGCCTCTCTACCTCTCTCTAACCATCTCATAGCCTCTCTATCTCTCTCTAACCATCTCATAGCCTCTCTACCTCTCTCTAACCATCTCATAGCCTCTCTACCTCTCTCTAACCATCTCATAGCCTCTCTACCTCTCTAACCATCTCATATTCTCTCTATCTCTCTCTAACCATCTCATAGCCTCTCTACCTCTCTCCAACCATCTCATAGCCTCTCTGCCTCTCTCTAACCATCTCATAGCCTATCTACCTCTCTCTAACCATCTCATAGCCTCTCTACCTCTCTCTAACCATCTCATAGCCTCTCTACCTCTCTCTAACCCTCTCATAGCCTCTCTACCTCTCTCTAACCCTCTCATAGCCTCTCTACCTCTCTCTAACCATCTCAAAGCCTCTCTACTTCTCTCTGACCCTCTAAAAGCCTCTCTAGAGATAGGTAGAACATAGTGTAGAGAGAGGTAGAGATTCATTCAGTCCAGAGGTACCTAAACATGCCAGCCAAACCCCAAGGAAGAATCTGTTTGACT
Organism: Salvelinus fontinalis; assembly: GCF_029448725.1. Classification (NCBI taxonomy): domain Eukaryota; kingdom Metazoa; phylum Chordata; class Actinopteri; order Salmoniformes; family Salmonidae; genus Salvelinus; species Salvelinus fontinalis. Next base: position 34,671,404 of record NC_074685.1, read on the forward strand.
GAATCTGTTTGACACCCGCAGTATTAGAATCGATCTGACTGATTCCCGCACATCACCCGCAGTATTAGAATCTATCTGACTGATTCACACACATCACCCGCAGTATTAGAATCTATCTGACTGATTCACACACATCACCTGCAGTATTAGAATCTATCTGACTGATTCACACACATCACCCGCAGTATTAGAATCTATCTGACTGATTCACACACATCACCCGCAGTAGATATCTCCCTCCATGACACCACCAATCTCTCTTTGAATGGGATGTTGAGCCAATCTGGGTAGAAGCTGCCCTTAGGCACAGATCTAGGATCAGTTGATCCTCCCCCACTCCTTACCTAAACCTGCAACTGGCCTTAGATCACTGTCTTGATCCCATCTTACTCCGTGTTTTACCTGCCCTCCTCTCTGTCCTCCATTTTGTGTCTTACAGTTTCGGGATGAACCATGATGGAATAGGAAACTCATGTGGGACTAAAGGCCATGAGGCAGCCAAGCTGATGGCGGCCCACATCACAGCTAACACCAACCCCTTCTCCTGGTCGGCCTGCAGTAAGGACTATATCACCAGCTTCCTCGAGTAAGTGGAAGAGGGGCATCCCTGAGACACTGCCTATCTCAGTTTATTCTCAGTTAAAACCACCTATTGGAACTCTTGTACATATCCTGAACCAACTAGAAACGTCCTCAGTAGGTAAAAGACATGGATAGCCTTCCAGCCATCCAAACATTGAGCCGGGGATTTGGGACAGATACAGAAATCCTACACTCGTCCTCCTCTTCCGAATCTTCCGTCTCTCCGTGCTTTGAATAACAGATAGATTTGTTTTCCTGCCTCTTTAAAGAAGGATATCCTTAATTTATTTCAAATAGTGCCCCTCAGAACCGGCAGATGATAACAGATAGAGTCTGGGTTTAGAAGTATTAATAAATCCTCTAGTCAGACAGCGTCTATAGAAAACAAAGTAGCTTGGTCTTGAAGGTCCTCAACTTCTTAACCCAATGAATGGTTTTCAGTGTGCGTGCGTGTGTTGGGATAGCGGTGGTTCTGGTTGTCAGAGTGTGTTCTCTGGTGAAAGCCTTCTGAGCCGGGAGAGACAAGGAGAGACGAGGAAAGACATTAGCTAGCAACACCAAGTAGCATTGGCACATAGAGGTAGATATTACAGTACCATGTACCAACTTCTCACAGCGACACGCAGAGACGCCTCTTTACGGTTTCTGGACATCCTCACTTCTGGCCGTCTTTTCTCACGGTTGGATCGTCTGAGAGTCTAGTACTATTTCAGACCAAGTGCAGAGAGGCGGAATATTTTTGCTCACATTTGCGTGATCCCCTGTTTCGTTTTTTTTTTCTCATCTGAAATTCTGTTGTAGGTGAATTCGTCTTTGTGTCTTTTCAATTCCGCTTTTTAATTTCGGATGTCTTGCTTTGTCCTCTGAAGTTTTTCCTGTGAACTAGACGTGCCCTCCCCGGGTTCTATCCCTCCAGCAGCTTTTTGGATATGTCACACGTTTCTTCTCGCCAAGTAAACAACTTGGCTTATATACTGGGTTGCTGGTGCAATATGTGGCTGGTCGTTTGGGTTCTAAAGAATGGTTTATGAATGCAGACATAGTTCAGACACAGTTTACTCTGCGTGGTTCTCTTGCCAGTATGCCATAAATCAATCGTTTTGTAACTTTTAGCCTAGTTATAGTCACAATAGGAACACGTCTGGAGTTCACTATAGTGTGGCCACCGGCCAATAATTGTGCACTTTTCTATTGAAGCAATATCTAGGCCTCGATTCAATCCGGACGCTAGTCATATCCGATTGAGCCGACATATGCAGTGTTTAGTGTGAATGCAGAAACGTTACCTTTGTGACCGAAAAGGGGTGATCAGATTGAATCTCGAGCCTAGTCTTAAAATCCTACGATTTCAATGTTCATTTAATCTCGTTAATATCTAGTCTTAACACGGCTGACCAAGGCGGGGGTTTAGGATCCGGCGATGCTTCCTCTTCTGATTTGAAGAGATTTCCTCTCTGACAGTGGAACGAACTTGGCTTTTCCCAGAGGACAGGAAGCTGCTTCGACTCTGTCAAATAAGACTTTCTATATTTAAACATCAGACTATTTGATCTCTCCCCGAACCAATAAACGGTGGAGTCTGCCCCAGACCTGGTTTGCCGTGGTGTGGGTTGGTGTAGTGGGCCGGGAGGGTAAGTCTAGGGGAGCTC
>NC_074685.1:34678634-34681134 GCF_029448725.1 Salvelinus fontinalis
CAGGGGTTAAGGGTGTTATCTTCTTATCAGGGGTTAAGGGTGCTATCTTCTTAATCAGGGGTTAAGGGTGTTATCTTCTTAGTCAGGGGTTAAGGGTGTTATCTTCTTAGTCAGGGGTTAAGGGTGTTATCTTCTTATCAGGGGTTAAGGGTGTTATCTTCTTAGTCAGGGGTTAAGGGTGTTATCTTCTTAATCAGGGGTTAAGGGTGTTATCTTCTTAGTCAGGTGTTAAGGGTGTTATCTTCTTATCAGGGGTTAAGGGTGTTATCTTCTTATCAGGGGTTAAGGGTGTTATCTTCTTAGTCAGGGGTTAAGGGTGTTATCTTCTTAATCAGGGGTTAAGGGTGTTATCTTCTTATCAGGGGTTAAGGGTGTTATCTTCTTAGTCAGGGGTTAAGGGTGTTATCTTCTTATCAGGGGTTAAGGGTGTTATCTTCTTAGTCAGGGGTTAAGGGTGTTATCTTCTTAGTCAGGGGTTAAGGGTGTTATCTTCTTATCAGGGGTTAAGGGTGCTATCTTCTTAATCAGGGGTTAAGAGTGTTATCTTCTTAGTCAGGGGTTAATGGTGTTATCTTCTTAGTCAGGGGTTAATGGTGTTATCTTCTTAGTCAGGGGTTAATGGTGTTATCTTCTTATCATCCTAAGGAGACATAATTGTTTTCTTAGCACCTGGGATGGGTGTGCCGCATATCTCACTAACCTATCTGAAAGAGATGGATGAGGGAGGTTTACACACACACACACACACACACACACACACACACACACACACACACACACACACACACACACACACACACACACACACACACACACACACACACACACACACACACACACACACACACACACACACACACACACCACAGTTTGGTGAAATAAAATCATTACCCCCTCCCACCACCATGAAGAATAACAACCCAAGGTAAATAAAGAGACACGGGCAGAGAGAGAGCTGAACCAAGCCACAGACACAGGAGATGTTGAATGAAAGCCACAAAGAATTAATGAACCAATACGGACACAAAAAAAGAGTCTGCCATTAGCCGAGATCAAGAGAGTTTATTTTGTTTCATTGAAAGAAATATCTGACAGCAGATTACTACGGGCCCCAAATCAAACCCTGTCATTTTGGCTCTTAAGCTCATAATTGTGGTTTTAGATCAGCATGAAAGACAGCCATTTCTGAAAGGAGAGCATTCCTCCACAGCCTGGCTCAGCTGTGCTGCTCTGTGCTGGGCTGCGTCCACAGCACTAGAATGTAGTCTTTCAACTAGTAGGGTTATGGATTCTGACAGTCAGGTCTGTTTCACTCAGCCAGCTGTCTGGCAAAGAGTTGTCTATAGTTTAGAGCTTGCTGATTGGACCCATGTAGCCATAGAAACAATTAAAGGATCTATGACTTTACAGTGTTTGCTTTCGGAGTTGATGTACTGTAAGGGGACGTCTTTGGGACACGGTTACCCTGTAGAGACACACACGGTGACCCTGTAGAGACACACACGGTTACCCTGTAGAGACACACACGGTTACCCTGTAGAGACACACACGGTTACCCTGTAGAGACACACACGGTTACCCTGTAGAGACACACACGGTTACCCTGTAGAGACACACACGGTGACCCTGTAGAGACACACACGGTGACCCTGTAGAGACACACACGGTGACCCTGTAGAGACACACACGGTGACCCTGTAGAGACACACACGGTTACCCTGTAGAGAAACACACGGTTACCCTGTAGAGACACACACGGTTACCCTGTAGAGACACACACGGTTACCCTGTAGAGACACACACGGTTACCCTGTAGAGACACACACGGTGACCCTGTAGAGACACACACGGTTACCCTGTAGAGACACACACGGTTACCCTGTAGAGACACACACGGTGACCCTGTAGAGACACACACGGTTACCCTGTAGAGACACACACGGTTACCCTGTAGAGACACACACGGTGACCCTGTAGAGACACACACGGTGACCCTGTAGAGACACACACGGTGACCCTGTAGAGACACACACGGTGACCCTGTAGAGACACACACGGTGACCCTGTAGAGACACACACGGTGACCCTGTAGAGACACACACGGTTACGCTGTAGAGACACACACGGTTACCCTGTAGAGACACACACGGTTACCCTGTAGAGACACACACGGTTACCCTATAGAGACACACACGGTGACCCTGTAGAGACACACACGGTGACCCTGTAGAGACACACACGGTGACCCTGTAGAGACACACGCGGTGACCCTGTAGAGACACACACGGTGACCCTGTAGAGACACACACGGTGACCCTGTAGAGACACACACGGTGACCCTGTAGAGACACACACGGTGACCCTGTAGAGACACACACGGTGACCCTGTAGAGACACACACGGTGACCCTGTAGAGACACACACGGTGACCCTGTAGAGACACACACGGTGACCCTGTAGAGACACACACGGTGACCCTGTAGAGACACACACGGTGACC